>NC_134464.1:68683227-68708227 GCF_047948215.1 Lycorma delicatula | reverse complement strand
CTCTACATAAATACAGGGTTCATCTTATTAATTTTTCTATACATCTCTAAATATAAATTTTATTTTCATTTATTTTATTCTAATTCAACTTTAATTAATTAAATTTATTATTAAGAATAAAAATTAAACTTAATTTAAATTTTTATTTAACATAAATATATAAATAATTAAATTCATGGTGCAACTATATTATTTTCCTGTGGTATTTTCAACAAGAATAAATAAATAATTAATGGTGACCTAGTAATATAATACTTAAATAATAATTTGTTTTAAAGTAGTAATAATAGATGAAGTAGTTAACTTAGAGAATTATAAAATTACTGGCATACCAGTTGCCAAATTAAAATTGTATTATTAAAATATATGCTAAAATATAACGGAAATATAACATTTTTTTATGAAATGGCATTGATACAAGCCAGATGTGTTATGCTATTAAATTTGAATGATTTAATTTCCATTTTATAACAAATAAACAAAAATTAAATAAATAAATAAACACTTAAGTTGTAAAATTTATATGAATTATAAAAATTTTAATCACTAATGTAAAATTTATATAACAAATATTTAAATTTAATCTATTCAGTACGTTATTAGTTTAACATTTTAGAATGTTTTATTTATAGCGAAGTTAAGAATATAAAACATTTAGCGTATGTTATTGAATGATTTAAAACATAATTATACCTCCAAGGAAAGCTTTTTCCTTTTGTAAGTGTAAAAATATGTTTTAACAATAAGTGAAAGTTCATTTTTTTTTTTACAAAAAAGATTATTTAGGATTATATATGACTTAATGGTCTGCACTACTTTGTGGATTAAACTTCCGACTACGTAAAGTTTATTTTTCATTTCAGTATATTTTTATTAATTCTACTTGAAACTCTATGAATAATTCCATCTTCAACTCTATGATAAAATGAAATCAAGATACATCCAACTAACTATTTTCCATCGATTTATTTAATATTTATATTCAATAATATTCACGCATACAATCACGCTTTTTCAAAACAGAAATTTGTCTCCAAATTGTTTTTTTTTTTTTTAAATTAGTAGTCAACATTCTTTACTTTTACAAAATATATAATTCACAAACATCTTCAACTCTATGCAAAAAATGAAATCAAAACACATTCTATCAAGCTTAAACTTTCATTCGATTATTTTCCTACTATATGAAGTTTCTTTTATATTTCAATATAAGACTTTTTCTACATACAGCTTTATGGTTAAACATATTCATGTTGAGCTACTTTTTTTTTTGCAAACCACATATTTACTAGATCCCAATGAAAGAGATGTGATGAACAAAATGTATCACAACTTATTTTTAAATAGTATTCTTAGTGTTTCATATATTACTGAATTCATTCTGTAGAATTTGTTGTATAATAAAAACAATATGTATAGTATTAAAACGGTATCCCTGTAAAAAAATGGAATCGACCAAGTAACCCACATCGTTACTCGATTTATTTTCTATCGAAAACACACGGGACTTTGACCATACTTGACCGGTCTGCCGAAAGAAATTGAAGCATCTAAATAATATAACTTTATCTAACTGGGCTAAGAGATTTTTATGAATTTCTAATTTTCATTTTTATATTTTCATTTAAGTAGTTTGAATTACATAAATATTCGGTTTAGAAGAGTCATTCCACTAAAACCGCTTCAGTACCTTTTAGGCAGATTTCATAAGAAAGCTACCTATTTTAATGGGTATCATTATTATTATTAAAAGTTTATATATATATATATTTCACTTTCTTTTGGACACGATAATTGCCGTAATTTTGCACCAATCACTTTCAAATTGATACAAAAATATAAATACCCAAAATATTGGTCGAGTACGGTAATGGGAAAAATCGGACCATGGGGGTGGAAATGGAGAGCTTTTTTCGAAAAACAAAATATCGCTATAACTTTCTTGTTAAGTAAAATATTGAATTCGTTAAAAGTTCCTACTATTTTTTATACAATGGCCTAAAACTTATGTAAGTAAAGTTTTTTGTTATCACCAACCATTGGCCCAGGAGGTGGAAAAAATGAGGTTTCAAAGACAAAAAAAATCGTACCTCCCTTAATAGGCACAGTATCGAATCGGGTTAAAGAGGTCGTTAGTCCTCTAAACTTTACCTAAAACTTTTGTCTGAAACAATTTTTGATATGACCAACCCTTACGGCAAGGGATGCCAAAATATTACTGAAATTGTAAGAAGATAGGGCTCGTCGCATCCTAAACATGTGAAACCTTTTTCCAGATCCAACCATTGTGGTATTCAGTAAATTTGAAGTTTTTATTAACTTTAAGGTGGAAATCTTTTTTATCCTCTATTTAAAACCGGTGAAATCTACCTCCGCCTTCCGGCGTGCCGAAAGGAATTTTTTTAATTTCAAGATGATTGAGGCTATATATTAGAAATCCATTCACCGAAAAAATGATTTTTACTCAGGTAATTTAGATTGCCGGCATCCTGTGCATTTTAAATAGATCTGGAAAGATCTGAAGTTAAAATAAAGGACAAAGATTGGTCCAAGGGTGTATACACGAACCTTCATGCAATGTGCAGTTAGTACAGGTGAAAAAATCTGTGTGTTTTATATATATATGCGTATGTGTAAAATTGAGACTCAAAAATCTACTACACAAAAAAAACTACTTCATCAGTTCATTGAAATTTAGATATATGAATATTAAAATTTGATTAAAATTGGTTGAGTTGCTCTTGAGCGATTAGGATCATCTGATCTCGATCTGACCACTTTTGAATTTGGATATTTCTACAGTAGTTACTGTGGGATCTTAATGCGCTCCAATAAAAAAACAATAATGTTAATCGAAAAAACCATTTTGTGCATGAGATTACATTTTTGTTCAGAATTCTTAAATATAATTTGTATATCCAAAATCATTCTTATTTATTTAGTAAAATGAATTTGAAAGTAAGGGGTCGAAAAAGCCTATTTTAAAGATTATAGAGGTAGCATCATCGACTCTTGTCGTTGACTAAATGCCGCCAGATTAATATTTTTCCCTCAAATTTGCTCTTATCATAGAAAAAAATTAGTCTTTTATTATGAATAAAGTGGCATCTCATTTTTTTCAAATCGGTTAGTGGTAAACAACTTAGATTTATCTAATAAAACTTTTATGGAGCCATTAGAGAATTCAAAGTTTAAATGATAGCAATTTTTCAATTTTAAAAGATAAAATATTTTAACTTACTTATTTTGTAAAAAATATTTTTGAATATATATGTATTAAATTTAATTAAAATATCACAAGCCGTTCGTAAAATATAAATTTTTATTGAAAAAAATGCAAAATGATGGTCAAAGGAAAACGAAGTAGACAAAACATTTGTCCATATGAAAATTTATTTTGAAATCTAGAATCAGACTCTTAGATTCGGTCAACAGCTGTCAGGTTGGCTTCGGAAACGTCCGATTTAAATAAATATGTGACATATTTATCAATAAACTAAAATTACATTATTCAGCCCAGATTTAACAAAAAAAATAGGTAATTTCTTCAAGATAAAATTTTCTGGATGCCGAGCATTCACAAACACCCTTGAATTCGAAAACGTAAAGTAGTTGTATCTCATTGCAATATCCCAACGGAAATTACCTTTATCTTTTCATTAATCTTAACCTTCAACTCGTTCATTCTATCAGGATGAGAACACTGAGGTTTTTAAAGGTTCCATTAAACATTACGTACTGAAAGATCCGACAGAAAAAATCATACCTTACTACCCGAACATGATGTGGTTTTCAAAACGTTTTGATATGAATTCTAATTGTTCTGTTTACATTTTTTATTTTTAATTAAAATATCTATCTAAGACTGATATTTCCTCTCAATGTGTGAAAGACAAGCCAAACAATACAATATTTCACAGTCCAGACTACTGTGGATTCCGCAGGAATGAAATTCTGACTGTTATGCTAATTTCTTTCATTTGAATATTCTTTATAGGACCTCTTATTCTATACTGGACCCATATAGAGACGTGGCTTTTTAAGTAATCTTCATAGTTAAAATCAGATTATGACGCTGAACACACCGGGTTGGTCTAGTGGTTAACGCGTCTTCCCAAATCAGATGATTTTGAAGTCGAGAGTTCCAGCGTTCAAGTTCTAGTAAAGTCAGTTATTTTTACACGGATTTGAATACTAGATCATGGATACCAGTGTTCTTTGGTGGTTGGGTTTCAATTAACCACACATCTCAGGAATGGTCGAACTGAGACTGTACATCCTCTGAAGTATTATCTGGACCGTAATTACCAGAGGCTAAGCAGGAAAAAGAAATATTACGACGCTGGAGTTCAAATATGATGAAATTGTAGCTTCAAACAATAAGTTTAAAAAATACTTATACCGCAAATAGACGACCTTCGTTTTATAGTAAACTAACGGCATTGACTATTGATATAGAGTGACGTCATAAAGATCCATCCAAATAAAACTATGACTTTGCATTTGCAATGAATTATTTAAAATCTCTATTTTCACTTTATACGAGTATATTTTTGACTTAAAAATGAAAATTATATACAAATTTAAAACTAAATAATCTAGAAGTTTTCATTAATATACGCAATTGTTTTTGTGTTGTATTTTTATGTATTAATAATGCATTATTCAGGAAACCAGGTGGCTTCCGAGTATTCTTTTTCTAATACAGCTGTTTCCAACCTTTTTTACACTTGCGTACCATATAGCATTATATTTCCGTAAATTTATTATCGCTTTAAAAATACGTTGGTAAATGAAATTAATACAGTCACTGTATTTTTAAATTTATGTCTGTTATAAATAGAAATAAAGTACTATCATAGGATTAAAAAAAAAATCATTGGGTAATAATTTATATGTACATTATAATTTAAAAAAATAAAAATTAAGGCGTTTGATTTAATAACATGTAAAACCGTTGGTACCTTTGTTCACTATTCCCTATAATTTTCATGTTATAAATATTCTGGGAGAGGGTGTGATAAGGTGTTGGTTTTATACCCAAAAAAAAAGTGTTGATCTCAATGTCTACTAGGTTTCTCTTGCATGATTGTGACATCAATTTAGCAAAACAGATAACGCTTTAACAAGACAGAACGAACACTTACACTTACTGATCAACCATGGTTGTAGGTTCAGTAGAACATCGACGTTAAAAAAAATCATTCTGAAACAAGCGATCAGAACTTATCCGACATATATTCTTAAAAAATATTTTCTTGAAAATCAGGTAATTTATGGTCTCTTTTCTTCAGAAAAATGTAAAAAACAACTTTTTTAAATTTTATGAAAATTGTATTTTTTTGCAAATTTTATAAAAAAGATAAATAAATAGATAAAAAATAAAAAAATAATTAAAAAACTGTGAATTGGATTGTATGAATGATAGAAATAAATAACATGTCACATAAGGAAAACCTGTGCAATAAGTGATGCTTGGAAACGACACAGGTGCTTCTGACTATGACTGGGATCAATCATTTCACTGTCAGCCGTATTTTATAATTTTCTTTTTTTATATAAAAAATAAAGTATTCCTATCAAAATCTGAATTACCTTATCGTTCGCCTATTAATAATAATCTTAGAATAACGTTGTATTAAATTGATTTGATTCAGTAGTTTATTATTTTTTTCACTGAGGATTTAAAGCCTCAATATATTTAACAGTGATTTTTAATGTACATTCATTACCTTGAAAAGAAGAAGAAGAATTCAGATTTATTTGAAGTAGTAACCATAAAGCAGTAATAGTATTTTTGTAAGCAAAACAGCATGCAACCAACGTCATGGTTATTTTAGTGATCAGCACTCTGTTTTTTTATTGAAATGATCTTGTGTTCGATTCTCACAATAAAATTATTTGTTAATTGAGTGTATATCTCTCAAGTTATTTATTAAATAAATACTTTTTTTTTACTTTTTCAATAAAAAAATTTTAACACATTTTATGGTTTTAATACCGTTAAAGTGATAATTATTCCAAATTATAAAATACATTATCCATTTTCCATTTGTTAACCTCTGATTAAATAATTTACTATTTTCTTTTTAAATAAAATTAATTTGATAAATTCAGAGTTAAAAATTCGAAACATATGTTTGGTTTGGAAATATGAATTTTCATATGCATGATGTACCTTGCTTTAAAATATTTAAGAACTGATTTAAATCAACTATACCCCAATTTATTTTTAAAAATATAGTTACAATACCTTGTCTGAGATAGCTTTCGTTTTAAATGTAGCATATTTGAGATTATAACTTGAAACGCATTAAATGTTATTCGGTGTTAAATAATATTTTTAAGGATCTTTGTTTTTGTTATGATCTATTTAAAGAGTGGATATTATATAATGTAAGTTCATCCATTTTTAAAGGTTTTTAACACATTTCAGGTATTTCTATATTTAAATCAAATAAAATAAAAATCTAAATAATAAAATGGTGTAAATTAGACAACTTTTCGAAAATATTAGAAATAACAAAACTCTATCAAAGACTAATTTTAAAATTATCGCCTTATCCAACAATATAACATTTAACGCTCCTAGGGCAGAAGCTAAACTTATATAAAAAGAAAACTAGTTGGCTTTAATTTAAAATAGAATGTACAATTGTCAATTTAATAACTGTTTGATTCTTCCTGAAGGCGTCAGAAAGAAATTTTCATCAGCAATCCTGCTGATTTGAACGGTTCATTTATGCAGACATCTAGTGGTTGCAATAGAGATTGTCAATCCGCCTGGAATTATTACTTGGTCTGTCTTAACATTTTATAAAATGTCTTTCATTTTAACAGTCGTATAGTCCCTATAACTATACATTACTAGCATACCGGTATTTTTTTTATTAAGTAAACCTCCTGATCTCTTTTGCCAGACACACCTGATCCAATCTAAAATTAAGGTTTCGTCCATCCAGCTTGATTCCTGTGCTCTGATAATATCTTCATTTATCTGAACGAATACAATGACTATGGTGAATATACAGGACGACCATGGGTAACTGATACTGTAACTGTAGCGTCATTAGAACCGAATGCAGTTTATACAGAATAAATCAGTTTTATAAAAATACCGCAACTTCGTTCCTATCGATAATAGGAACAGGATGTTAATAGTTAAGGATGTATTCTGTATATGCGGCATCTGGTATTGATAATCGAAAGCCTTATGTATCCATATTTATGTGATTGAATTTAAAGGTACTTCTAAGAAAATGTTTACTTTATATAAATTATCCTGGTTAAAGGCTATGTTTGAAGTAAGCCTTGCACCCTTATTTTTTGTCTCCAATGCCAAGAAAAAAAATTGAGATTGGTACTCGAATAAATACGGTATATATCGGATAAAAAATTTCTTTATAATACTCTTTTTAATATGTTTCATTAAAATATTTCATCATATTTATTTTACTCATAAATTAACATGATTTTTTTCTGTATTACTAATGGGTATTTTTAATTTCAGTTTTTTGCTTATAAAATTAAAAATTTACAGCCAGTGAAGATCAAAGAAATATTTTGACATGATTCCACAGCGATATTTATTTTTTTGTTTTCAATTCTCTTTGCTTAAGTTAATTTTTTTTTATGAAGCAGCGTTAATAATTTAAAAAATAATTTTATTCTGTAAATCTATAGCTTACATACTCTGTGTGTGTGTGTGTGTGTCACACACACACACACAGAGAGAGAGAGAGAGAGTGAGAGAGGGATAATTTTATAATCTATATGATTTTAATATATTATTATATTATCCTGTACAAGTATTGATGTAAAATACATATTTTTTTGTAATATTTGTAAATCAATGACAAATTTTAAAGATTTAACTTATGAATTATTGAATTCGTTAGTTAATATGTTAGTTCCAAATCAAAACGAATTTTTTCTTTTTAAGTATACATGTTTACGCATTTAAATTTTATAACCAATCAATTATATAACCATTTAAATATAAAAAACAAAGATTTATAAAAATTATTTAAAAAAAAAAATAATAATTATGTTATTAATGTATGTTAAAAAAATTATTATTTTTGCAGTTGTAATATTAATGAAAAAAGGTAACCTAAACTAAAAAAATTAATAACAAAAAGTCAATTTAAATAAAATTTAATTTAATTTAACTCTTAATTTTAATGTAAATAATTTTTTTTTTTTAATTTTTCGTGTATTATTTATAAATCAGTTTTTAAAGTTTTTTTTTACATTTATTGTTTTATTTTTACTTAAAATTTGGATAACTCTCCAAAAAATAGTAGTTATATAAAAAAGGTCACACAAAAAAACACAAGTTAGCAAACCCGGTTCATGATAAACATTAAACAAAAGGGAGCAGGAAAATGACTTAAAAAGAGACCATCGAGTGAAACAAGATCTATTTTATATGGGAATGTGTATTATCCGTATTGTAATATACTAGTATAACTTAAAGTGATTAAGGCTAAGCTTTCTAGAATGGTTTTGCAACTAATTTACTTGTATTTTCGTGTGAAAGTGCTTTTCTATTATAAAATTACATTAATAAATTATACACTGTAATAGCAGTCTAATACCAGTATAATCTAATACCAATCAATGATGACAACTAAATAAATTTTTTACGTAATTTTTCGTTAAAAACATCTTTTCTTTTTAAGTTGCACAGTAAAACTTACTTACCAACCATAACTGTAATACTTTGTACAACTATAAACTTACCAGAGGAACTTCGTGATTAATTTTCTTTTTTTAAATTATTGAGATCAGTCAAATCTGTGAAGCATAAATATTCATCATGCACAAGTATGATTAAAAAAATATTCACTTTGTATGTTTTTTCTACTTAGAACTTATATTACCAAATAATTTACATTAATACATGCATATATATATATATGAGAGCAATGTATTGATATGTTTTATTAAATACTATCATAATGAATAAATAAAATTTATGTATTTTCAGTTAGTGCTTTTTACTTTATTAAAAACAAAAAAAAAAGGAAAATGAAAATCAAAGATTCATTTATACATTAAAAGAACTCTCGCACATACACACGAACAAATTTGTAAGAAAGAAACAATTCATTTCGAAATAAATTGTTAGGACATTAACAGTTCATTGAGGTTGGTTTCGACACATTTCCATCGTAATTGACCCTTTCATGTCGTCTAAATACCATGCTACAAAAATAAGAAATCATCTGCTATTGCAAAACTATTTAGTCAGTGTAAGCATACAACATACCTTATACATGTATATGTTTGTCCGTTTTCTGTCTTAAAAAATAAACAACATCACTCTTTCAACTATTAACCTACAATTTACTAGTAAACACGCTTTGTTTTGTTGTTGAAACAAAATAAATTAAGGAAACGTTCCTAAAAGTAAATAAATGTAAGGATGTTTGAATTTAATGGTTCCTTATTTTTAAATAAAAAGCAATATGTTTATTTTTACACAAGAAATCATGTAATCTATGTTTAATTGTAGTACGGTTATAAATATTTTAAATTTCATGAATTTACATGAACAACATTACTTTAACAAATTTTTATGAAAAAAAAATAATTTGTTGTCCAATATATAAACACGGACAACTTATTTGGCTGAACAAAGCAATTACTATTTTACTTGGTTTTATCGTTTGGAATTTCATCTCTTGTTTGCGCATCTGTGGTGTAGGTAAGATAGATAAGAAACGAGTTTTCTGATTTTTATGAAATTTTACAATTAGTTATCTTGCTGTTTGGTACAATGATGAATTTGTAAAGATTATAAAAAAAATTAAAAATGTCATGCGTTGTAACTGTTGGGAAGAAAAGTTATCATTAACTCACTCAACGAATCACAAGTTCTTTGTATCTACTTTCTTTTCCTCTGCTCTCCTGGGCTGGATCTTCAAACAAGTTTAGCTCAACCCAGGAGTGTCCTGTAACTCAAACGAGCCTTCCCGCCTACCAGGAATATGTCCGGCACGGCAGGTCGCTCGTCGGTCTGGATCTTTTGATTCTTCGATTCGCCTGCCTCAAACCACCGGAGAGGGGTGAATCGGGCCCGATTCACCCCTTTCGTTCCCGGAACCCACTCAGCGGTCGGGTTTCGGTCTTTTTATCTCTCTCTCTCTCTCACTCTCCCTCTATCTCTTTCTCTAATCCCTTAAACTCTCTGATCCATTCCTTACAATCTGTCTTTAGTTTTTAGGATCTCGGTGACTTGATTCTCAACTATCCTCCATTCTTGTTGACCTTTAAGCATAAATGCTACTATTGTATCTGGAGTGACATCCAAAACTTGAGCCCTCTCTCTGTGTTTTTTCCATTTGACACATTCAAATATCGTATGTTGTGGGGAGTCTTCACTTCCACAGTAGACACAGTTAGTGAATTCTCTCTTTCTAAACCAATTCAGGTATGGAGAGAACAGCCATGGAGAGAAACCTTATAATACTAAGTAATTAATACTTAGTAGGTAGTATTAACTTTGTTGGTGGATATGGTACCTACTCGAATGTCATCAGTCTGTAATATCCGCTGTCCGTGAAAACCATGGTTGCGATATTTCTAATAGAGTAACATTGCGCTTGTCAAAAAATTTGAAAAAATGGTTCTGAACAGATACAGATACACCAATAAATGAATTTTATTTTTTATTGTGCGCTGAATTTGAAAATGAAGTAAGTTTTCTCTGTCATTAAATTTTTGTTATACACAATATTATTTTTATTTTTTGAAAAAATTCCAGTGACATTTGTTAAATAGAAGTAGCAATCGTTATAATCTGTTGGTTCGTACCTAATCGTAGGTAAAGCAAAAGGCAAATTTTTCTTTTCCCGTAACCATTGGGTGAGTTTAACATATCTAATTATTCGTATAATTAGTTTTCATTATTTATCTTAATCTCCCATTAGACAACGTAAGTAAAGCCCTTAAGCAGTTTTCATCAATTTGAAATTTGCCAACGCTGACACATTTTAATAAACACCACAGACAACAAAAAACCATTTTGGAGAATTTTTACACGAACACGTTTAAATGAAACACTATTTCAGCACTTTATTAATTTATGAAAATAAACAAAATTTATTAAATGGAAAACTAACGGAGAACGACTAACTCAATTAGCCCAATTTAATACACATTAACTTATTTTCTTTCGCAGAGCCTTTATAATCTGAGATGCGACGTCTATTTTAAAAATGGGACCGTTTCGTAATCTCGCAGAATATTCTCCATAATTATCGCATACAGAGTGTTCGCTTTTACAAATGTTGCTCTTAAAAAAAACAAATATTAAAAAATAAATACTAATATATTTTAGAGTAAAATAAAGAGTAACTCGACAATCTTTTCTTTTTTTACCTACGGACCTGTTGACGGGAGATGATTTTGATGAGGGCGTTTGCCTTCAGAGGTATCTAAAAAGGTAGACCTCAATACACCCTAAAATTAAAATAACGGAGTTTCTCATATTTTCATCTGTTTATATCCCGCATGAAAGGCACGATATACAATCAGGGACGTGTTAATTGACCAGAAGTGGTAAAGATATAAGATTTAATTTTAGCCGAAATATTATTTATCATTAATTCTATGTAGGGCTGATTTAGCTAAAGTTAGCTGTAAGAGAAAGATATCAATTTATTTTTTTTCAAAAATTCACTCGCTACAGCTCTGTTTCAACTACAAAATAATAAATAGTAAAATATGTTACTCTAAACAGATGTTGTTTTTAAAGATTGAGTAGCTTGTATGTAGTACATATATATAAAAATATATATCAATGTTTTTATATTATATAAATAAAGCAATTTTCTTGGAAAGTATAAATCTAGTAGTTGGAATTTTTTTTTAAATTATGCATCGTAAAGTTTTTTACTGTAATCGCCAATAATTTTAATTATTCATTTTTATTAAATATTATATGTTTTATTTTATTAATATTAATTTTTATACTTTTTTTAATTGTCATCCATTTTCGTATTGTTACATTTTATTATTTACTAGCAGACCCGGTAATGCTTCGGTATTGCCAGATTTGAGTATTTATATATAAATATGTAAGAAGAAAGTCTGTTTGTATATTTGATATTTGTTTGTTTGTTTCGTAAATATCTCGACACTGGCGCCACATAGTGAGTACAGTTTTTCAAAAAGTTTTCTTTCCATGTAACTAATATATACATATATAACAAAGAAATACATACATTTAAATGCGTAAAAATTTAAATGAGATCTTAAACATGTTAACTCAAAATATTTATTCAAAACATGAAAAATTATAAAACCCCTCAATAGTTAAGTAATAGATTAAAACTGTAGCCTGTTATATTCTGAACGTGAGCCAAATCAGACTATAAATGCAATTTTTCCAAATGTCTCGACCCCAGCGCCACCTAGCGGGTTCAAACTAATTCAGAAGCCTTCGCGGGCGTGCGCACAACAAATCACCAAATTTTCATCGCTATCGGATGAACGGTTTAGGAAGGCATAAGAGACATACAGACAGACAAACATTCATTTTTATATATATAGATCTGTTTAATTTACTATGGTTAATTATATTAAATCTACCATAAGCATAAACTATGTTTCCCTTGTTGAGTCAAAGCAGTATATGAAAGAATTATTTTCAATAGAAAGGGATGCAATAATTTCTTTCCTTATATTATTTATCCGAGTCAATTTTTGTAATATTTTTTTGCACAACTTAATTTATTAAATATTTTTTCTCTATGTTTAAAGGAAAGAATTGTGTTTTAGAGAAGTTTGAGAGTATTAAATAGTATGCAGCTTCCTTGTACTATAAAATTTTTTTTCAGATTCGGGGCACACATTTGTTTTTTCAGGGATACCTTCATACTCTAAGTGTATTTCGAGGGTTTGTATTATTCATAATTATTTTATATCATTCTGTTTTTGTGACAAGGAAATTCGCTAACACTTTTACACTAAAATTGTTTTTTTTTTTTTTTTTTTTTTGGTGGTTGTAATATCATTTATTTTTGTTATGTGATGTTAAAATTTAAGGTGATTATTTCTTTTTCTTTAAAAAAAATATATAGGCATCTCTTGAATTTCTTGGCCATCTTTATTTATGAATTCTTAAATTATCTACCCGAATCATATTTTTATTCTATTATATTTATATGTATAATCTATTAAACAGCTTTTTCATGATAAATATTTTGAAACATGTCCTATAATATTCTGAACCCTGATACTTTGCGCCATCAGACGAAATATAGACAAAAATTACGCCTGATAGCTGTCAAAGAAGAATAAAAATAGCGGTTTAATTTTGCGTGATGAGAAATAAGTAAAAACATGCGAACGTATCAATTAATGCATATTTACTAATGAAAATAGTTTTATATAATGAAAAATGGCATAAAAAACGTATTAGTTATCATGTTAGCATATGTGTTTTAGTGAACTATTGTCCTAAGCTTTCATAAGAAGCTTAATTATCTCTGTAAATACTCCTCGTTTGTCTTGTGTTTTTTCTTTCTCTTTCTCTCTGTCTTGTGCTTGTGGTTTTGGAGGAGAGTAACTCAACTCCCAAACGAGAAGTCTTGTAATAATAATTCATATTTTAGTATTTTCATTGTTTCTAAGCGTACGCTTGATCTTTTTAAGTTGTTTTTTTTTACATTTCTTTTGTTATATAAATCAGTCGCATTAAAAAAAATTATACAGTTGTTGGATTACAAAGAGCCTTAGCTCACGTTTTTAAAATATTCTTTTTACATAATTTTTCAGCATTCCATTTTTATTTCTCGTCTATAAAGTGCTACAGCTCTAGAAGGGAGAGTATTATGGGCATATGCGGTTTTCACCGGATCTTGACGTTTTACACCTAAGGAACCCAAAAAAACTGATGTAAATTTTTCGGATGTCCGGATGTTCATATGTACGTTTATGTATTCGGTGTCGCCCTCTAAATCACCGTATATCTCTAAACCAATTTTGAACAACTTGGTCAGATTACTTCTATATATGGGTCATTGTTGTCATTAAAGATCAAAGGGGTGAGGCTGTTGAGCAAGGTCACCCTCAGTATATCGAGATTTTGCCTAGTTAAGGTCATATTTTTCTTAGGCACATTTTTTAACAATTAAAAATTAGCAATATCTGCAAATAAAAATCTTTTCAAAATCGCACCCTTACCCCAAACCGTGGGTAAGTGAGTATATTACCTCAATAGTACCCCTTGTCACCATACGGAGCGCTAGTGTAACACTGACGTATAGCTGTTGTAGTCGTATGCTATGTTGTGACGTTACAGGTGAGCGGTAGAATTAAATGAATAATATTTTAAGTGTAAAAAAATATCTCGGTCTAGCTAGGTCTCAAATTCGATCACTCGGTTGACTCGGTACCTGGTGCATTAAGTCTTGCGGCTACATCTATCTGCTGATCGCACAAGCGACATCTATTCTATATAAGTTGTGAAATTACGTTAGTTTAGTTAGTGTCAGCCTTCGCCGCTGCTTGCGTCACACCTGTTGGAATTTAATACGGTATGCGCGTGCTTTTGTTAGATTCGTTGAATTAAATAAACGAAAAAATATTATATTTATATAAAGTTATAAATGATTTATATAAAATTATAGGACTAGGAAAGTCTTACAACTGTTGTTTTCAGCTTTTTATTACCCTCACTACGCAGATATCTCACTTTTGTTTTCCTCTTTATTAGTTAAAGAACATATTTTAGAGATATTTAAATAAAAATGAAACATTTTTTTTTTTTAAAGAAGAAAAGACTTCACTGCAAATATAAAAAGTTATAATATTTTAATAATTCTATTTTTTTTAATTTTGATTATTTGAAAACTTTGTCAAAATAAAGATAGTAACCTTTATTTTGACAAATTGGGAGAAAAATAAAGATTTTGAATGTCGAAATTTTAAGAATTATTAGAGAGCATTAATTTTTTAGTTCGGTTTTTACTTTAAATTTGCTTTTTTTAAGTTTATTGCATTTATTAATATTTTTATTATTCTGTGCAGGTTGTAATGTAGTTATTTATTACTGTTTTTGTCTGTTCATTAATATCATAATTTTTTTTAACAAATACTTATTTTACATAATTAAAATATTTCTCTGCTAGAAGTAACATTTATCAAATTAAAAGTAATCAGATTTATGTGTCGCCAACTTAAAAAAAGTTCCGTGAAAATAATTTATAATCATTTATTTTTATGATAAAATCGAAATAATAACCGTATTTGAAACTATACCAATAAACCTCCCACTGGAAATCAAATAAAAAGAAACAGTTGTACAAACCATTTACTCTGTCCATTAGATTATATATAACTACTTATTTATATCGAATCTAAAGTGGAAAAGAAAAATATTATTTGTTGTTTTACCTATTTCTTTCTTTTTTAAAGAAATTTCATCTCTCTCAATCTCTCTCTCTCTCTCTCTCTCTCTCTCTCTCTCTCTCTCTCTCTCTCTCTCTCTCTCTCTCTCTCTCTCTCTCTCTCTCTCTCTCTCTCTCTCTCTCTCTCTCTCTCTCTCTCTCTCTCTCTCTCTCTGTCTGTGTGTGTGTGTGTGTGTGTGTGTGTGTGTGTGTGTGTGTGTGTGTGTGTGTGTGTGTGTGTGTGTGTGTGTGTGTGTGTGTGTGTGTGTGTGTGTGTGTGTGTGTGTGTGTGTGTGTGTGTGTGTGTGTGTGTGTGTGTGTGTGTGTGTGTGTGTGTGTGTGTGTGTGTGTGTGTGTGTGTGAACTGTTTATATTTTTAGTTGGGTAGAATTCAGTTAAGTAAAAAAAAAACAAGACTAAGTTTAAAATGACAACAATGGTCACTTATATAAAAATATTATGCAGCGACTTTTGAATTTTAGAGTGAAATTGAAATATATAAAGGTCGTAAAAGTTTTATAGATGAACATTTTTAATGGATATTTAATGTTTTTATAGTAATAATTTAAGAATTATTGTAATAAACAATTTTGTTACTAAGCAAAATAAAGTACATACTCATATTTATTTTCTAATTATTGCAATGTAACATTCATGCAATGGATCATTATTACTAGTATGTAACTTCAACCTTAGAGGTATGCAATATTTGCATCATCCAATATGTTTTATCATTTAATAAAATTTATGCATTATTTAGTCATTTATGACCTAAATTTTACATTTCAGTGCTCTTAAATATCATATATAACTTTTATAAATGTTCATCAGCTCTCTAAAAAACTTATTTATATTTATATTCTTCCATATTACTGTGTTTTATCATTTAACAATTTAAAAAAAAGAACATTCCAATTCTACTCTAAATGTTTTTTATTCCGATTCAATGTAGATGGTGTTATATTAGCTTAAGTATGTTTATCCCATTTTAACATAATCCTATAAATGTATTACTTTTATTTTACTTCCTCTTTAAAAAAACTGTCAAAGTATTGCATAACTTTCCCAAAATTACCAAAATAAGATTTAAGCATAAAATTCCCAAATTCCGAATAAAAACTTTTTTTAAGAGATTCTTTACTTTGTGGAGAAGATTTAGGAAAAGTTTAATTATAAAGAAGTTATCACAAACAAATAAAAATTTATTTAAAAGAGAATTGTTTAAAAGTATTGAAAAAATAAAGTATAATTTTTATGAAAGCAATGAATAAAGGTTATTTTGGATCCGGAATATAATATAGATACCAAAGGAGCTTTAATTTTAATAGATCTTTAATTGATGAAGATAAAAAAAATTAATAATAAAAATTAAAAGCGTTAAGAGCCAAAAATAAACTTTCTAGAGGTAGGGAATAAACTTTAAGAAAAATCTTTCTGGAAATATTCATATATAAGTTAAAATAACAAACTCAATTTTTCCCTAAAAGTAAAACCTTCTTTAATAAAGGTTAAAATAAGAAAAAGGATATTTTCAAAAAAACTTTTCTGCATTATAGATCCGGAGTTTCCAAAAAAACAAAAAAACATATATTTAAATTTTAAGGGTAGGGGATACTTTTTTAATTTTGACTTATTTATATATAAATTGTCTTTAACAAATCTGTTTTAATAAAGTTTGTTTTTTTTGACTCTGAAAAAAATCTAAATTGGTTTATTCACGACGTCTCCCTAGCCCTTTAATAATTTTTTTTTTTAATTAATACTTGCCTTCAAAGAAGATATCAGACACCTAACTCTACCACGCAGCTCTCAGGAACTAAGCTAAAAGCCTACACATCGCCGAAGGACAGCAAAGATTGTGGAAGAAAAGCCCAACAGACGCCCGACGGAAGATAGAAAAGCCTGCTCTTTCCTCCGTGCTGCCCTTTCCGGGCCACCGGACTATTCAAGGTTTACGGTTTGTAAATTATTTACAGCCGATTTACGGAAAGACAGGCTACAGAAAAAAAGAAGAAGAATGAAAATCGGCCCAATCGGATCCCAAAGTGGGATCCGGTCCGACGGAGCCCAGCAGAGACGCAGCAGCAAAGAGAGCCCGAGTGAAGGAAGACCGCTAACTTCAACTTCATGTCACCAATCACCCGCCATCCTCTTTAACTAATTCTTACAATTATATCCCCAGCCAGCACATGCGACTCCCTCCGGAAAGAGGACTTTCCTCCAAGCAGTAAAGCCCCCCGAAGGCGTATTCTTCTTAGGCCGAAAGGCGCTAGCACCGAAAGGACTTCAAGGGAAGTACGAAGCTCATATGCGCCTAGTTTCCCACGGTCAATTATGGTCCAAAGGAACGGAACGCAAATAACAACACCATCCGTAAATAAAACACAAAAATCTATAGCCGCCACTAAATGAATAATGACCCGCCCGATAAACGAAAGACAGCAGCAAGGGACATTCGTCCAGGCTCTGCGATTAGTAGCGAGATTATAAACTTCCCGCTATCCTTACGTTCCTTTCCGCGAAAGCATTTACTCTCGGATCAACGTGAGATTCCTTGATAGATACCAAACTCTCCGCCAGTGCTTCAGGCCTGGCCGGTCCGGCACGAAGCCCGGGCCGGGCATTGCGGTGAAAACGGAGGCGGACGAGCAATCCGGCTTCTTCGAGGTGGAGAACCGCCTCGGCCGCACTAATGGACGACGATCGACCCCAACCGAACACTGCGGGGCTCAGGGAGCCACCACCGTCACGCTTAGTGGGGTCCCAACAGCCGCTGAGGGGTAGTTCGGTCCGATTCCCATAGACAAGCTGATACTCCCCGACTACAAGCCGACATTGCCGGAGACCAGCGAACTGACTATACAACCCTTCTCAGGGCTACTTCATCAAACAAGCAAACGGCTCTTTTTAGGCCCATCATTACTGAACACCAAATAGCCCCTTTCAAGGCTAATACAAGATTCATAAGGTGCCGCGTGCCATCGGAGCAATACGGTGACAATGTATATAACATATGTATAACCAATTAGAATTAATTAGTAGGACTCTAAAACATAAAGATTTGGAAGAAAACCCGATACCCCATTTTTGACATGATCACCATACTTTCCCAAATATAATTATCCTAGCTATATATACTGGGAAAGTAAAATTTCAAATCCTGTATATCTTCTCCAGTCACAAATCTCAAACTGAATATTCAAAAAGCACCAATGCGATTGTATTTAATAATGAAAAAAAAAATTATTATTCTGGTGTATAAATTTAATTAAAAGTAATTTTACCTGAAATATATTTGAGCGTGTACACTAAAACTTTACAATCTAATTTCAACTTTCGGACTATCAACCACGGCAAAAGAAAGAAAATGGTCGGCACCGTATGCATCTCGCATAACTTTCGAATTATATAGAAAGTGAAAGTAGTGGATTACCGTAAAGTTTATACTACTGGGTTTCGTGAGTTTTTGAAAATTTACGCGTAAATAAAAAATAAAATGTGGACCTGATGTTCAGCAGTTGAGATTTTTTGTAAGAAAATAAATAATTAAACAGGTTGTACAGGCAGTTGAATTTTTTTGTAATAAAATTTGTAAAAATTTTTTTTAAAATAAAACTTTTCTAGTATTATTTTTATTTTATTCAAATATATGCCTTTTTCATCATATGTAAAGTATAAATAGAAGAATATTAGTTTTGTGACAGTATACGGTTGGTTTCTTTGGTGCAGTTTGCACTCTTATTTCAATTAACATTGGTATTGTCTGGTCGTAGGTAAATATTGTCTTTTTCAACTTCTCTTGAAAGTCAGGGTGATATTTCTTCTACAGTAAACTTTAACTTCCATCATCTCTTTAATCCGTTGAAGCTTTAATAATGTTTCAGAAAATAACGTTGATGGTAGTTATTTATATAGCGGTCTCTCAATATTAATATCTTGGTTTAGTTTAAAATAACCTTTTTTTATAATACAAAAACTACCTGGCCTTGTGACTTAAGCATTATTCATTTACAAGTTTTGAATCGGGTATTTATATTTCTTTGAGCTATTAGTCTTTTACAAACTTTTTATTAGTGTCCTTAAATTTTTTTATACGGTAGTTGTATATTTTTGTGTTTAACATTTAAGTTTTTTATTTTGTCTTTAGTATTTTAGTTTGAATTTTAATTTTATTTTTAAATTTCTACTGTACGTTTTTATTTTTATTTTAATTTTGTTGTTGTCTTATTAGATTTTATATTTTATTTCTGTATTTCGTATTTCCGTTTTCCGTGCGATGATAACACGAAAATGTTTTACGTCCCTAAAAATTTTTTTTTATTTTAGATACTTATTTACAATTTAAAAATTTACATGAAAATTATGTATACGCCAAGGGAGCTATTTTATTATAGTAACGTTAATTGGCGTGACGCAGAATTGGTAAGCCGGATTAATTAACCACCAATCTACAGAAATTGCCTAGTAACAGACAGTAAACGGCAGTAACGTTAACACTCTCTCAACCTATATACGACGAATGACAAATCTCATTTGGTTGCTGAGCAACTAATTTATTTGATTCCTAAAATATATATTTGTATTTTAGACAAGTTATTTAATTTTTTTCCAGTCACCTGTTATTTGATTTTTGAACTGTATGCGCTTAATCCAAATCTACTTCATCTAAAAATGATATAAAATTTATTCCTGATAAACTATATAATATTAATTTTATATTTTAAGCAATTTTGCGTATTGGTATAATCAGAAGCAGTACGGAAATGACCCCGCTATAACGCGGCCATTCGGAAACGACTATTACACTCGCGTTATATTTCAAAGATAACGTGATAAATGAAAAAAAAATCATGCCAATTGATTTAATATTATAACACAATTAGAATATTACCAAATGTTAAGTTAAAAATGAGTATATTATAAGAATGTATATAAAATTTAGGAAAATAAGAATACAGCACCGAGTTTGTATTGTACACTAATTACAATTTAGCAGCTGGATTTCATTTTCTCATTTTTCTTTTTCCGAACGGTAAACTACGGTAATTTTACAGTATTTAAGCACTTTCCCTTATTTGAAAATTCATTATTGTAGTAATTGATTTGAATTCAAAAAATTTAAAGTAATATACAGATACTACTTTATTAGAATTCATTACTATATTAACGCAACACATCTATACATATATAATTTAATATTTAAATACAGAGTTATCATAGAAGAATGGTGCGGTTTTGAACATGGTTTAAATTAAAACAGAATTACTTACAGTTTATGTTTTTTATTTTTCAAATTTGTCGTCACAAACGTTTTTTTACATAATTAATAAATTTCAATATGTGCGCCCTTAGTCGCTCGACAAATGTCCAAACGATACTCAACTTCTCTCCAAACATTAGTTAACATTTCTTCGTTAATGGTTGTCATTGCTTAATTAATTTTGTTTTTTAAGTGGTTTAGGTCGCGAATTTTTTGTCTATAAACAACGCTTTTGATGTACCCCCACAAGAAAAAATCGCAAGGTATCAGGTTTGGACTCCTTGGAGGCCAAAGAATGGGTTCTTGCCGGCCTATCCATCGATCTCCAGATTTTTCGTTCAAAGCGTCTGTGACCAATGCATTGAAGTACGGGGGAGCACCATCTTGTTGGAAATGAAGTCGATGAATGTTTTCGGGTTCATCCGGCTGAGCAAAGCAATAATCGGTTAACATGTCAAGATACAGAACTCCAACTGATTTTCAGCAAAGAAGAAAGGCCTATTACACGATTTTTCATCACACCACACCAAACATTAACTTTAGGCGAATCGCGTTATTTCTCAATAATTGCGTGTGGGTTTTCAGAGCCCCATATTCGTGAATTGTTTCTGTTAACACATCCATTCACATGGAATGTAGCTTCGTCTGTAAAAATTATATCATCTAAAAATGATTCGTTTTCACTTATTCTGTCCAGCATTTCAACAGCGAAATTGTAACGATTTACACCATCAATTCCTGCAGTATCTGGATTTTATAAGCGTGTAATTTCAGTTTTTTATGTAAAACTTTGCGAACTGTTGATTTTGGAATACCTAATTCGACAAATTCGACGAGGGATGGACTTCACAGGACTTCTAATTGCCGATTGTCTAATTAATTCAACCGTTTCGTCTGGTACACTTGGTCTGCCGGTTGATTCTGTTTCTTAACTGATCCAGTTTCTTCGAATCGTTTGAACCAACGTGTTATGTTATTTTTGTATGGTGGATCTCTTCCCAATACACGTCGAAACGCACGTTGAACTAAAATTACGGATTTTAATTCAGCCATCAATAAAACACACTTTGCTTTGTCTTTATCCGAGAACAAAGTAACTCGCTAAACTTACCGCAACAACAATACAAGAACTGACGTTGTGGTTACAACTGCTGATTACGAAACCTTTGGGTTGGAGGCTTTCAGGGATACCAATATAACATCTAGAAATTTCCCTACAATCTTCCTATGGATTACTGAAACCGCACTCTTCTTTTATGATAACACTGTATAATACAGTTATTTAAAAAAAATGAATTGGAAGTTATTTTTTGTTTGCTGGTACTATATATTTTTTACAGCTACGTATAATTTCACAAAGCTAAATGTATTAGAGCGACGACCCCTTTTGTCTTAACTTGCGAAGAGCTCAATACACCTGAGCACATCGTTTTCGTCTGCCGGACGTGGGCTGCTGAACGTCCCTGCAGTGAGTTGGTGACTGAGTCTCTTACGGTTGACACAATGATAGACTTTATGCTATTAGGGACAGAGAGATTTCGTGTGGTAACTGACTATGACACGAATACTCCAGCACAAAGCCAGAGAGGATGGGGCGGCAAGAGGTTGCCGCCCCATCCTCCCCCCCCCCCCCCCGTGGAGCTGCCGTTTGTCTGTGCTTGTACGGATGGGCGGCAGTTGAACTCCCTTATCCCTTTGTGAAAAAGATGGAGACCCGGTGTGAGTGCCCTACACAGAGTGCTCTCACTAGAAGCATTGGCGAAAAACCGAGTCCAGGAACGACATAGACGGGCTTGGATACCCTGCCCTACGGGTTAGAGGCAGGCAGTGAAAAGAACTAACCGGCGGGCTGATCTGTCGACTAGACTTATGGCCGGCGGACGGGAAGGTCAGTTTGAGTAGACAACCCTCTCGGCTGTGCTTTGCTTTGCTTTGTAGTGTATCCGGCCCGGAAGGTAGGTAGAAAATTTATTTTTTTACATCTGATAATAATTATATTTTTGAAGAACATTCTTCTATCCGAATTATAACCGTATTCACGTAATTTTGAACCGCGTTATAACGAGGTCGTTCTGTATTTTAATATTACTGGTCTATAGAAAATAAAACAATAGTTCAGAATAGTAGAATACGGATGAATATCGTATTACTAGTTTTAGTACAAAAAAACAGCTAATTAAATACCACTGGTAGTATAAAAGGCTTCTATGTAATTGGATTATAAAAAATATTGCTAAAACTTATATTAATTAAACGGTATTATAATAAGTTTTATGGATTTATTCGTTGTTCAGGTTATATATTTTGTTTCTATTGGTTATTTTTACTTCCTTGTACGAAGTAAAAGAAGTATTGCAATCGCGAAAAATCTCGGTATCCAGATTTCAACGTAAATATCCATTTTGAGTAATCCTGAATACATTTTGATTAGTTTCGGCGTGACGTCTGTACGTACGTATGTATTTCGCGTAACTCAAAAACGTTAAGCCGTATAATGTTGATATTCTGTATTTAGGACTGTTGTAACATCTAGTTGTGCACCTCCCCTTTTGATTGCATTCGACTGGACCAAAAATATGTATACACTCAGACCTCTAAATAAATTTGGATTTTGGATTTTTCTTAACTGTAGTAATAAGCCCTCGTAGAGAGCTTTTCATCGATGTATCATAAGTGGTACTTATTTTCATTGGTTCTAGATTAAGAGCCAATTAAAATTTTAATTATTGAAATAATTGGATCTTACAAAGAGAAGGTACATCAGTTAGAATCTGACTTCATATACATTTATTTTTTTTACTTTTTTTTATTTAAATATATTTATTTCTTAATAATTATTAATCTCTGATTGTAAAAAAAAAAAATGTTTAACAATAAATACTAATTCAATAATAATATAAAAAAAAAAATATGAAAAAAATTCAGAAGTTATTAGTAAATTAAAATTTTATGTACTTTTCATTTTAATTCAAAAATTTTTACAAAGCTAGTAATTGTTAATAAATTAAAGTAATTAAATTAAAAAAAAAGTTATGAAGTCGGATTTGAACCGATGTGTGCATGGTTACGGATCGGACACGTTCTCACTTACACTACATATCTACTTAAGAGACGTGAAACAGAATTAATATACAAACTAATATAAAATACTGATACGGACACCACAAAAAATGTGATGCAATGTATTATCCACTACAATGGAATTGTGAACTGTTCACTTTATTAAAGAACTGGAGAATCATATCTCACTTTCAAATGAAATAAGTTTAAATGAAATGCATCAAAAAATATGTGTATGTAATTTAATAGTCGTGCAAGGAAGTCATATAGTCTCCTCATGAGATTTTTTTATTAGAATTTGTTTGTTTGGTTGTTTTTATATTAGAATATTTGTTTTATAATTCAAGGAGATTTAAGGATTTTGGTTGCCTTTTCTTTTGTTTACATAAGGTTTGCTTATTTGTTGTTTGTTTACTATAACTGGATTATGTTTAATTGATTCTATTTATTTATGATTGATCGTGGATTTATTTCTTCTGTTCTTTTTTATTTAATTGGTATTCTTCATGATCGTTCGGTAGACGTAGATTTTTTTTTTATTGTTAGAGGACTTTTAATTATCTTCTATAAGATTATTTTGGTTTTTATTCTGTGTAATAAAAATATCTTATCCACCTAGATTAAAGTTATTTTCTAAAATTTGTATAGTTAATTCTATTTTAAGATGAACATTTAGGTCAATTTTTTCTTATTCTTTTTTTTTTTTGCTTGATATAGAATTATAATATTTTCTTTAACTCGACATGGTTTATTTTCCGGTGGTTCAGTTTTAATTAGTTGTGTTCGCGAGTATTTTGTTTTATTATTTATTTTATTTTCCTATTTTTTTATATTTGATTTTTTTATGTTGTTTATTTAAATATTTAATTGGTGTTGGCAAAGATCTCTAAGAGGATTGGCTGAGTTTTTCTGTTATTGTTTTTTTCGTGTGTGTACTCGTGTACAAGATGTTTGAGAAAAGTGATGAGACTGACTTTTTACTTACCAAAGTTTTTATTTTTTTCAAATAACAATATTATTCCCTTCAAAGTAGTTCCCTTGGGCAGCTATACACCGGCGGAGTCGATGTTCCCCCTCCTGGTAGAAGCGCTGGAAAGCTTTAACTGGTAGGGCTTTTAACTGATCGGTTACAGTCTTTTGAATGTTCTCCAGAGTTTGAAACATCCCTAATTGTTTCAATTTCGGGAAAAGGAAAAAATCACAAGGACTTAAATCAGGTGAATTGGGAGTTGAGGAACCGTAGGAATGCGTTTTGAGGACAAAAATGGCCGTGTGACAC